>NC_053501.1:1195252-1222752 GCF_905171775.1 Rana temporaria | reverse complement strand
CCCCTGGGGACATCTGTGCCCTTTTTAAAAAAAATAAAATAAATATATATATATATAAAAAATAAAAAAATGATATATATAAAAAAAAATGTATATAAAAAGGGGGGGTGGTTGTCATCTGGGGCCCTGGGGACCTCTGGGCCCTTTAATAAAAATAAATACATATATATATTACTTATTTTTTTTTTATAAAAAAAATAATAAAAAAAGGGGGTGGGTTGCCATCCGGGGCCCTGGGAAACTCCGGAAGCCTTACAAAAAAAAATTATAAAGCAAAAAAAAAAGGGGGGTTGCCATCCGGGCCCCTTACAGGTGTACTGCCTGTACCCCCCTAATGGCGGCCCTGCCCTTTCTGATGATGATGTGCTGGTCGGAGCGGAGGGAATATTTCTTTAGTTTCGGGGGCCCATTCAGCTCCGCTCGCATGTTCTTCTGCCTTGGGTCACGTCTCGGCCAGCCGCCTGCTTGCCTATCTCCTCGCCTTCCCTGGCGGAGTGATCTTCCTCCGCCCCCCACCCAGTAGTATCCCGGAGGGCCCGGAGAGTGAGACTTGACAGGCTGTGAGGCCGGCAGTGGCGGTGACGGGCAGAGAGTCGCTGATTGCCGCCATTACTAGTCCCAGGATTTCACTTGAAAGAAGAGTCCGGGGTCTTTCCTGGCCCCCCCGCAGTCCAGACCTTTCACCAACTGAAACAAAAAATACAACAAAGAAGGACTACGGAGCAGCCAGAAGCCGACATCAGGCAACAACGGGACACCATTCCTCTCCCAAAACTCCGGCAAGCGCTCTCCTCCATTCCTCCGACATTTACAGAGTGTAAGAAGAGGGGAGGTGCTACACCAGGCTAAACATGGCCCCGCCCCAACTTTTTTGAGACTTGTTGCTGCCATCAATTTCAAAATGACCCGAGTTTATACATCACGTTCTATTTTCTATTGTGAATAAAATCCGGGTTTATGAGGTTCACAGATCATTCTGTTTTATGAAGATTTTACACGCCCCCCCCGACCTTTTTTGGGGGGGGAATTGGGGTTGTATATGAATGATATGTAGTAGAAGAAATAAACAGTCACCTGACACACGCAGGAACCCTCTGTGTGTTACACGTGCTCCAGGTCATGTGATTAGAGGAAATGGGGTGAGCGGGTCGCGTGTGCGCATTCCTGAGTAATAGCGGCAGAACCGGTTCAGGGATGACACTGCGGGTGACCTGCGCGGCCCCCGGGTTGTGTTCGCTGGAAGGGAAATCACAGGGAGAGATCGGCAAAAATCCGCAACAAGCCCTCTTCTGAGCCCCCCACCCCCCCCAATGTTATAAATATGATGCCCCCCCCCCCCCCCCCCCCAGATAGAATCACTGCTCATCCTATCCTCTGATGAGACCACAGAGCTCACATCCCGTGGCGGCCCGTTGTGCACGGGCACCGCCACCCCCCCCCCTTAACACCGCCGCCGCCCTCCCTATCCATGCGCCCAGCCCCTTTTAGGACATCGGGCAAATGAATTCCTATGGGGGGGGCAGGTGGGTGTTTTTTGAAGCACATGATTAGAGCCAGAGGCTTCAAAAAAGGGTGGGTTTGGGGGCACAGAGCACTGCGTCCCGAGCCCACCCAGTTGTGTGACGATAGCGAATACATTTTCGATATTTCCACGCTAAATCTTCTCCCCGCCAATCAGGAAGCAGGTGTGAGACCTGTTTCCTGATTGGCCAAAACGTCAGGTGCTCCTATTGGACGCCTGAGGTGGAGCCAGGGAGGAAACCGCTGGAGCCAGAGAGGAAGCCCGCCACCCTGGAGCTGATGCCCGTCCCCGCACCCGCTAGCCTGGAGCAGCTGCCCGGACCCTGCACCTGCTAGCCTGGAGAAGCTGCCCGGCCCGCACCGGCCACCCTGGAGCTGATGCCCGTCCCCGCACCCGCTAGCCTGGAGCAGCTGCCCGGACCCTGCACCTGCTAGCCTGGAGAAGCTGCCCGGCCCGCACCGGCCACCCTGGAGCTGATGCCCGTCCCCGCACCCGCTAGCCTGGAGCAGCTGCCCGGCCCGCACCGGCCATCCTGAAGCCGATGCCTGTCCCTGCACCCGCTAGCCTGGAGCCGCTGCCCGGACCCTGCACCTGCTAGCCTGGAGAAGCTGCCCGGCCCGCACCGGCCATCCTGAAGCCGATGCCTGTCCCTGCACCCGCTAGCCTGGAGCCGCTGCCCGGACCCTGCACCTGCTAGCCTGGAGAAGCTGCCCGGCCCGCACCGGCCATCCTGAAGCCGATGCCTGTCCCTGCACCCGCTAGCCTGGAGCTGATGCCTGTCCCTGCACCCGCTAGCCTGGAGCCAATCCCCAGACCTGGCTAGCCTTGAGCCGATGCCCGGACCCCGCACCTCCTCTGTAACTCTATACTGGTAACCTGTAGAAATGTTTACAGCATCATCCTTGGAGATTTTTAAGTACTGCAGTTTGTCGCCATTCCACAAGTGGGCGCAATTGTAAAGTGTGACATGTTAGGTATCTATTTACTCTGTGTGACTCCGTCTTTATACAAAAAAATTGGGCGAACTTGAGTTTCTTTTTTTGTTTTGTTTTTATCCATAAAAGTGGATTTTCCCCCCCAAAAAAAATTGCATTTGAAAGACGGCAGCGCAAATCCTGTGTGACATAAAATATTGAAATGGCCGCCATTTTATTCCCCGGGGTCTCTGATAAAATATATATATAATGTTTGGGGGTTCTGAGTCATTTTCTAGAAAACAATTCGGATTTTAACTTTAAGCAACAAATGTCAGAAAAAGGCTGAGGAATGAAAGGGTTAAACAAATATCCCAATAAGTGTCTGTGATTGGTTGGTGTGAAAGTTACAATGTCTCCAATCTGCGGGATACAAAATAAAAGTTCTGCTACTAATGGCGGCGATTAGCGACTTATTACGGGACTGCGATAGTGTGGGAGGCGATCTGACACTAACTGACGCTGACGAGTTTGGGGGGGGGCAGAGTGAAGCTGAGTGTGTGTGTGGGGGGGGGGGGGGGTGATTGGAGTAAAGCTGATTGGGGGTTGGGGGAGTAGAGTGAAGCTGAGTGTGTGGGGGGGTTGGGCAGATGAAGCTGAGTGGGGGAGAGGCAGAGTGAAGCTGATTGTGGGGGAGCTGAGCTGAGTGTGTGTGTGTGGGGGGCAGTGATTTGAGTGAAGCTTAGTGTGTGTGTGTGGGGGGGGGGGGTCGGTGATTGGAGTGAAGCTGATTTGGGGGGGGGGTAAAGTGAAGCTGAGTGTGTGTGTGTGGGGGGGGGGGTGATTGGAGTGAAGCTGATTTGGGGGGGGTAAAGTGAAGCTGAGTGTGTGTGTGTGTGTGGGGGGGGGGGTGATTGGAGTGAAGCTGATTAGGGGGGGGGGGGGTAAAGTGAAGCTGAGTGTGTGTGTGTGGGGGGGGGGGTGATTGGAGTGAAGCTGATTTGGGGGGGGTAAAGTGAAGCTGAGTGTGTGTGTGTGGGGGGGGGGTGATTGGAGTGAAGCTGAGTGGGGGAGGTGACTGAGTGAAGCTAATTGGGGGGGGGGGGCAGAGTGAAGCTGTGAGGGGGGGGTGATTGGAGTAAAGCTGAGTGGGGGGAGTGAAGCTGAGTGGGGGGGGGGTAAAGTGAAGCTGAGTGTGTGTGGGGGGGTGATTGGAGTGAAGCTGAGTGGGGGGGGCAGAGTGAAGCTGAGTGGGGGGTGATTGGAGTGAAGCTGATTGGGGGGGGGGGCAGAGTGAAGCTGAGTGGGGGGTGATTGGAGTGAAGCTGATTGGGGGGGGGGGCAGAGTGAAGCTGAGTGGGGGGTGATTGGAGTGAAGCTGATTGGGGGGGGGCAGAGTGAAGCTGAGTGGGGGGTGATTGGAGTGAAGCTGAGTGGGGGGGGCAGAGTGAAGCTGAGTGGGGGGTGATTGGAGTGAAGCTGATTGGGGGGGGGCAGAGTGAAGCTGAGTGGGGGGTGATTGGAGTGAAGCTGAGTGGGGGGGGGCAGAGTGAAGCTGAGTGGGGGGTGATTGGAGTGAAGCTGATTGGGGGGTGATTGGAGTGAAGCTGATTGGGGGGGCAGAGTGAAGCTGAGTGGGAGGTGATTGGATTGGAGTGAAGCTGAGTGGGGGGGGCAGAGTGAAGCTGAGTGGGGGGTGATTGGAGTGAAGCTGAGTGGGGGGGGGCAGAGTGAAGCTGAGTGTGTGTGTGGGGATTGGAGTGAAGCTAAGGGGGGGGGGGGCAGAGTGAAGCTGATCGGTGTCAGAGTGAAGCTGTGGGGGGGGTGAGTGAAGCTGAGTGTGTGTGGGGGGGGTGATTGGATTGAAGCTGATTGGGGGGGGCAGAGTGAAGCTGAGTGTTGGGGGGGGGTGATTGGAGTGAAGCTGAGTGGGGGGGGGGGAGGTGAGTGAAGCTGATCGGTGTCAGAGTGAAGCTGTGGGTGGGGGGGGGGGGCAGAGTGAAGCCGATTGGGGGGGGGCAGAGTGAAGCTGATCGGTGTCAGAGTGAAGCTGATCGGTGTCCTCTCCTCCCCCCTCCCCTCCGGTGCCGTGTTGCGGTTTGCAGTAGTCGGAGGAATGCGCCCCGCCCCTGTCTCCGCCCCGCCCCTATGACGTAATGGTGTATGGTAATGATTAGCATGTGCGGGGATCGGGGGATCGGAGGACGGAGGGCGGCGGGGAGCGGACGGTAGTCGGTCGGTAGTAGAGGACGGAGATCGGTCGGTAGATGGAGGATTCCGGGCGGCCGGAGAGATCCGAATATTGCCGGCATGGCGTGATCTGTACTGCGCTACTGCAGGTGGGTGCTACACGGGGGGAGGGGGACATACCGCTACAGGTAAGTGGCTGTCATAGGAGAAGGGGGGCGCCGCAGAGCTATTTATAGAGGGGGACAGGTAGGTGATCACTGGGGGGGGGGGGAGTAATCTGATCCCAGTGATAGAAGTTCTGTATACAATGCATATATGAGATATAATAATATATAGATGGGGGGGGGGTGTATATAGATAGGGGGGGTTATATATAGATGGGGGGGGGGTGTATACAATGTATATAGATGGGGGGGGGGTGTATACAATGTATATAGATGGGGGGGGGGTGTATACAATGTATATAGATGGGGGGGGTGTATACAATGTATATAGATGGGGGGGGGTGTATAGAGATGGAATGTATCTGATTCCCGGGAGGAGACCCCAATATACTGATCACTGCAGTCTGATCCATAGAAGAGTCGCTGCAATAATGCCACAGGTAGGTGATCAGTGAAGGGGGGTCGCTGTGATGCAGGTAGGTGATCAGTGAAGGGGGGGGGGGGTTACTGTGATGCAGCCACAGGTAGGTGATCAGTGAGGGGGGGTTGTTGTGATGCAGGTAGGTGATCAGTGAAGGGGGGGGGGGTTACTGTGATGCAGCCACAGGTAGGTGATCAGTGAGGGGGGGTTGTTGTGATGCAGGTAGGTGATCAGTGAAGGGGGGGGGGGGGTTGCTGTGATGCAGCCGCAGGTAGGTGATCAGTGAGGGGGGGCACTGTGATGCAGGTAGGTGATCAGTGAAGGGGGGGGGCACTGTGATGCAGCCGCAGGTAGGTGATCAGTGAAGGGGGGGTTGCTGTGATGCAGCCGCAGGTAGGTGATCAGTGAGGGGGGGGCACTGTGATGCAGCCGCAGGTAGGTGATCAGTGAAGGGGGGGTTGTTGTGATGCAGCTGCAGGAAGGTGATCAGTAAAGGGGGGGGGGGTTGTTGTGATGCAGCAACAGGTAGGTGCTGATCTGAAACCCAGGGGAAGAGGTGGGGGAGTGAGACACCCCAGCAATAAATGGGATGACTGCAGTCAGGTAGGTGCTCAGGGGGGGCCTCCATGTATTGGGTGCTGTAGGTAGGTCCCCCGGCACGCACATAGCGGGGGAGGCTGCAGTCCTGTGTTCCTTCCTCCTGCACAGTGCTGTGTGTGGCGCTGCAGTCCTCTGTACAGGCAGTGGTGAGGGATTGTTTTTTTTGGGGGGGCCCCCTGCTGTCCTATGTCCTGACAGTACACTGCCCCCCCCCCCCTCCAGTGTGCAGCTTTAACATCCTGACCGATCACAACCCCCAGCCGATCGTCATTAATATTCTCCTCCGGGGGGCTCCAGCACTCGGCTCCTGCAGAGATCCCTCCCCCCCCCCCAGATTGTCGGCTCCATGGCAGCCAATCGCAGGCCGGGGAATCCAGGGCCCGCCCCCAGGGGGGCTCATTCTCACCGCTCCATTCATTAAACGCTCGCCCGCGTCCACCTGTTAACCCTTGGTGGGAGGGGACTGCGATTTTTGGGTAGAGGGAGCGCGGCGTGTCATCGCCTTTATACAATGCGTCCAATTTTATAAACAGTTACAAATCGCTGCACCGCAATGTTTTTTATTTTTGGGTCTTTGATGTCGCGGTCCCCCCCCCCCCCCGCGCACGGGCTGGCGCTGCGTTGAGTCACGGGCTGAGCGATCGTCCATGGTGTCACCTCCATTCTTCTTTTATTTTTGGGTCTTTGATGTCGCGGATACCCCCCCCCCCCCCCGCGCTCGGGCTGCGTTGAGTCACGGGCTGAGCGATCGTCCATGGTGTCGCCTCCATTCTTCTTTTCGGGTCTTTGATGTCGCGGTCCCCCCCCCCCCCCCCCCGCGCTCGGGCTGGCGCTGCGTTGAGTCACGGGCTGAGCGATCGTCCATGGTGTCACCTCCATTCTTCTTTTCTTTTTGGGTCTTTGATGTCGCGGTCGTCCCCCCCCCCCCCCCCCCGCGCTCGGGCTGGCGCTGCGTTGAGTCACGGGCTGAGCGATCGTGCATGGTGTCACCTCCATTCTTCTTTTCTTTTTGGGTCTTTGATGTCGCGGTCCCCCCCCCCCCGCGCTCGGGCTGGCGCTGCGTTGAGTCACGGGCTATCGTCCATGGTGTCACCTCCATTCTTCTTTTCTTTTTGGGTCTTTGATGTCGCGGCCCCCCCCCCCCCGCGCTGGCGCTGCGTTGAGTCACGGGCTATCGTCCATGGTGTCACCTCCATTCTTTTCTTTTTCCAGTTGTGAGCATCGCCTTGGAATGCGGGTGTGGAGGGTCCGAGGAGGAACCCGCGGCGACGGAGGACGGGAGGAAGACTATGCTCCGGAGGAGATCTATATATAAATCCTCACCACTGCAGATTTAATTCAGCCGCCCCGGGGGAGGGGGAGGAAGAGCCGCGGCGCGAGGAGAAAAATTCCGGGAACAAGAAAAGCACCGTCTCGGCTTTCCTGGATCGGCAAAGTTTTTTTTCCGGTGGGATCGATCGATCGTCTGGTAGAATCATGATGTTTCGGGATCAGGTGGGAATGCTCTCGGGATGGTTCAAAGGTTGGAACGAATGTGAACAGACCGTGGCTCTGCTCTCCCTTCTGAAGAGGGTCAGCCGGACGCAGGCCCGGTTCCTGCAGATCTGCCTGGAGCATTCGCTCATCGATTGTACCGAGCTCCACATCCTCGAAGGGGAGGCCAACAATCCCGGTGAGTCGACTTTCTTTCTTTATGTGATTTTTGTAAAAGTAATAAATGGTGGTTTAGGGATGTGGAGTAAACCTTCGACCCCCCACCACGTGCTGCATGCCTGCCGGTGACATCGCCACTCCGGAACTAAAGGGTGGCCCAGGAGGCAGCTACTGGCAGGAGCTTCCTCCACGGGGGGTGGGAGGCGGCGTCCGGCAGGGGCTTCTCGGGCCCGGGGCAGGCGGCGTCCGGCAGGGGCTTCTCGGCCCCGGGGCAGGCGGCGTCCGGCAGGAGCTTCTCGGCCCCGGGGCAGGCGGCGTCCGGCAGGAGCTTCTCGGCCCCGGGGCAGGCGGCGTCCAGCAGGAGCTTCTCGGCCCGGGGCAGGCGGCGTTCGGCGGGAGCTTCTCGGCCCGGGGCAGGCGGCTTCCGGCGGGAGCTTCTCGGCCCGGGGCAGGCGGCTTCCGGCGGGAGCTTCTCGGCCCGGGGCAGGCGGCTTCCGGCGGGAGCTTCTCGGCCCGGGGCAGGCGGCTTCCGGCGGGAGCTTCTCGGCCCGGGGCAGGCGGCTTCCGGCGGGGGCTTCTCGGGCCCGGGGCAGGCGGCTTCCGGCGGGAGCTTCTCGGCCCGGGGCAGGCGGCTTCCGGCGGGAGCTTCTCGGCCCGGGGCAGGCGGCTTCCGGCGGGCGCTTCTCGGCCCGGGGCAGGCGGCTTCCGGCGGGGGCTTCTCGGCCCGGGGCAGGCGGCTTCCGGCGGGAGCTTCTCGGCCCGGGGCAGGCGGCTTCCGGCGGGAGCTTCTCGGCCCGGGGCAGGCGGCTTCCGGCGGGAGCTTCTCGGCCCGGGGCAGGCGGCTTCCGGCGGGAGCTTCTCGGCCCGGCAGGAGCTTCTTCCACGGGAGGGGGGGGGGGGGGGGGAAGGCGGCATCCGGCAGGAGCTTCTCAGCCCGGGGCAGACCTGTAGTTTTTAGCTGCACCTCCTAGGCCCTATGTGAACGAGCCGAAAGTGTCGCCGGGCGGTCCAGAGGCAGTTTTTTTTTTTTTTTAATGATAAATGCGGCGTGTGCTGCGGTATCCACGGCCAGTCCGACCTCCCTCGCTCTTTGGCAGGTCGACCAGGCGGTGGTGTACCGCGGCGCGCATGTTGTGTTCCGCAGGCTTTGCCGCAACCTGCCACCTTATTGAAATCAATTTTAGCACGCAAAAAAAATTTACGTGCGCCCGCTGTTTTTATTTTTTTGCTGCTTTTCTAAGCTCTATGTGAACGAGCCGCAAGTGTTTTTTTTAAATAAAAATGCTGTAGACTCTTAAAAAAAAAAAAAAAAAAAAACTAATGCAATCTTTTTTGGCGTGCTACAATTGATCTTAATGGAGGCGGCAGTTTGCGGCAAAGAGCGTAGAACATGACATGCCTGCCGCGGTACACCGTCTGGTCTGCCTGCCATTTTTTTTTTTTTTTTACCTCCCTCGCTCCTTAGCAGGTGGACCGCGGTGCACGGGTCATTTTCTTGGGGCTTTGCCGCAACCTGCTGCCTCCATTGAGATCGATTTGTAGCGTGCCGCGTTCATGACGTGTTCAGCGCACATTTTTTGTCTTCTGTTAATGAAGTCCCGTGACTTTCCGGTCGCAGCAGAGTGAACCGCGCCTAAGTCCGTGTTTGAGAAGTAGCGAGCATAGCACGTCCTCCAATTGGGATACAGATGAGCGCGCTAGCTGCGAGCGGTCTTCTAAATATATGAAAAGTGAAGGTTGGGATTCGAGGAGTATGGAGAGGGGGCGGGGTGATGAGGCGTCGGCGGTTTCGTGTGCGTTTGGCCGGGCAGCTTCCTATGATGTCATGAAAATGTTACTACAACGTCTGTTGGGAAGGACGGTGCGCTGGACGTAAGATTGCTGTGTTGAGAAACGCGCTGCGTCAATATTTAGCTCATCTTTAGAGGAATTGTGTGAAGGGGTCATAAACTTCCGATCAAGGCGGCGCTAAAGATCAAAGATCGGGAACGTTTGGATGAGTTTCCTTCATGTGACTCGTTTTAGAATTAGAGTGTGCAGAGGATTTATTACGGTAATCCTCGGATGTATCGTTTAAAACCCTGGGGACCACGTGTGACCCTTTTGGCACTTGTGCGGCTCTCGGGCACCTGCCTGGGGACCACTTGTTGTGCGGCCCTCGGGCACCTGCCTGGGGACCACTTGTTGTGCGGCCCTCGGGCACCTGCCTGGGGACCACTTGTTGTGCGGCCCTCGGGCACCTGCCTGGGGACCACGTGTTGTGCGGCCCTTGGGCACCTGCCTGGGGACCACTTGTTGTGCGGCTCTCGGGCACCTGCCTGGGGACCACTTGTTGTGCGGCCCTCGGGCACCTGCCTGGGGACCACTTGTTGTGCGGCCCTTGGGGACCACGTGTTGTGCGGCCCTTGGGGACCACTTGTTGTGCGGCCCTGGGGCACCTGCCTGGGGACCACTTGTTGTGCGGCTCTCGGGCACCTGCCTGGGGACCACTTGTTGTGCGGCTCTCGGGCACCTGCCTGGGGACCACTTGTTGTGCGGCCCTTGGGGACCACTTGTTGTGCGGCCCTGGGGCACCTGCCTGGGGACCACGTGTTGTGCGGCCCTTGGGGACCACGTGTTGTGCGGCCCTTGGGGACCACTTGTTGTGCGGCCCTTGGGCACCTGCCTGGGGACCACGTGTTGTGCGGCCCTTGGGGACCACGTGTTGTGCGGCCCTTGGGGACCACTTGTTGTGCGGCCCTTGGGCACCTGCCTGGGGACCACGTGTTGTGCGGCCCTCGGGGACCACGTGTTGTGCGGCCCTTGGGCACCTGCCTGGGGACCACGTGTTGTGCGGCCCTTGGGCACCTGCCTGGGGACCACTTGTTGTGCGGCCCTCGGGCACCTGCCTGGGGACCACTTGTTGTGCGGCCCTCGGGCACCTGCCTGGGGACCACTTGTTGTGCGGCCTTCGGGCACCTGCCTGGGGACCACTTGTTGTGTGGCCTTCGGGGACTCTGCTTTTCTGTGTTCTGGGCAGCGAAGATGTAAAAAAAATCTTCATTTTTTAACGGTTTGGTACATTTATTTATTTTTTTCTTTCTCACCATCGTACTTCATGTTTTTATCATGGATCTCGGAGAAAAGTCTCCATTGCAGTTTGCCCCAAAGGTGGTCGTCAACACCATCAAATCTGCAGCCATTAGAAGTCCTCACTGATTGGCCTTCCCCATGCCTGTGTAGTTCTTGTCTGCCAGACCCCCGACCCTCAATCCAATATGAGCTGGTTGGACATCCCATTCTAAACCCATGGAGGATGGTATGGATCAGACCAGTGGCGGCTCCAAATATTTGGGGGGCGCAAACAAACTGAAATTTTTTGAAGGGGGGGGGGGACATCAATTGCCGTTGCCTCACTGTGCCCCCTCAATTGCCGTTGCCTCAATTGCGGTTGCCTCACTGTGCCCCCTCTAATTGCGGTTGCCTCACTGTGCCCCCTCTAATTGCGGTTGCCTCACTGTGCCCCCTCAATTGCCGTTGCCTCACTGTGCCCCCTCAAGCGCAGCCACTGTACCCCGCTCGCCGTCTGGCCTGGACACTTACCTAGTCTTAGGTGGGCAGCGGGTGAAGGCGGCGAGCAATGTCCTCCATTTCTTCCCCGATATCTACTCCTCGCCTGCTCCTCCTCTCATCCTCTGCTATGATTGGACGCCTGATAGGTGCCCTTTCGGGTGACGGGTAACACAAACCCGGTGCACCTGATTGGCTGAGAGACGGCTAAATGTTAGCGAAGCCAATTCCTTCGGCTTTGCTAACATACAGCTGAGCGAGAAGCGAACGCACAGCGTTGCATCTCGCGTTTTTGGAGCGCCTATTAGAGCCTCTGGGCCAGATTCTCAGAAGAGTTACGATGGAGTATCTCAGGAAACTCCGTCGTATCTCTGTTTTTGGCCCCGGGTATCTATGCGTCTGATTCTTAGAATCATTTTCGCATAGATACGGCGTAGATCCGACAGGTGTAAGTCACTTACACCGTCGGATCTTAGATGTAATGCGACGCTGGCCGCTAGGTGGCGTTTACGTTCAGTTCTCATTTGACTATGCAAATGAGCCTGATACGACGATTCCCGAACGAATTTGCGCCGCGGCGTCGTTTACGTAAGCGTAAGGTTACCCCTGCTATATGAGGGGTAACCTTACGTCAGTCCGCCGTATGCCATGTTAAGTATGGCGTCGGGTCCGCGTCGTCTTTTTCTGTCGGTTACGTCGTTTTACTAAGTCGTCCGCGAATACGACTTTACGTCAATGACGCTCACGTCGGCGTCATTGACGTTTTCCGTCGTGAGCTGGAGCATGCGCACTGGGCTATTTTTCCGCCCAGCGCATGCGCAGTTCGATCGGCGTGGGGGCGCACTTAATTTGAATACAAGCCGCCACTTTGAATTACGCGGCCATACGCCGGGCCATTTACACTACGCCGCCGCAAATTACGGAGCAAGTGCTTGGAGAATACGCCACTTGCTCCAGAAAGTTGTGGCGGCGTAGTGTAAATGACATGCGTTACGCCGCCACAATTCTATGTGAATCTGGCCCTCTGGCTCTAATCAGGTGTAGGGATGAGCTCCTCAATGTGTGGCAAGTGACAATCCGCAATGTGTGGCAAGTGACGACCCGCAATGTGTGGCAAGTGACGACCCGCAATGTGTGGCAAGTGACGATCCGCAATGTGTGGCAAGTGACGATCCGCAATGTGTGGCAAGTGACGATCCGCAATGTGTGGCAAGTGACGATCCGCAATGTGTGGCAAGTGACGATCCGCAATGTGTGGCAAGTGACGATCCGCAATGTGTGGCAAGTGACGACCCGCAATGTGTGGCAAGTGACGACCCGCAATGTGTGGCAAGTGACGACCCGCAATGTGTGGCAAGTGACGACCCGCAATGTGTGGCAAGTGACGACCCGCAATGTGTGGCAAGTGACGACCCGCAATGTGTGGCAAGTGACGACCCGCAATGTGTGGCAAGTGACGACCCGCAATGTGTGGCAAGTGACGACCCGCAATGTGTGGCAAGTGACGACCCGCAATGTGTGGCAAGTGACGACCCGCAATGTGTGGCAAGTGACGACCCGCAATGTGTGGCAAGTGACGACCCGCAATGTGTGGCAAGTGACGACCCGCAATGTGTGGCAAGTGACGACCCGCAATGTGTGGCAAGTGACGACCCGCAATGTGTGGCAAGTGACGACCCGCAATGTGTGGCAAGTGACGACCCGCAATGTGTGGCAAGTGACGACCCGCAATGTGTGGCAAGTGACGACCCGCAATGTGTGGCAAGTGACGACCCGCAATGTGTGGCAAGTGACGACCCGCAATGTGTGGCAAGTGACGACCCGCAATGTGTGGCAAGTGACGATCCGCAATGTGTGGCAAGTGACGATCCGCAATGTGTGGCAAGTGACGCGCTGAATCTGGTGACGGGGGACAGTAGCGAGTGACGCGCTGAATCTGGTGACAGGGGACAGTAGCGAGTGACGCGCTGAATCTGGTGACAGGGGACAGTAGCGAGTGACGCGCTGAATCCGGTGACGGGACAGTAGCGAGTGACGCGCTGAATCTGGTGACAGGGGACAGTAGCGGGTGACACGCTGAATCTGGTGACAGTAGCGAGTGACGCTCTGAATCTGGTGACAGGGGACAGTAGCGAGTGACGCGCTGAATCTGGTGACAGGGGACAGTAGCGAGTGACGCGCTGAATCTGGTGACGGGGGACAGTAGCGGGTGACGCGCTGAATCTGGTGACGGGGGACAGTAGCGGGTGACACGCTGAATCTGGTGACGGGGGACAGTAGCGAGTGACGCGCTGAATCTGGTGACGGGGGACAGTAGCGAGTGACGCGCTGAATCTGGTGACGGGGGACAGTAGCGAGTGACGCGCTGAATCTGGTGACGGGGGACAGTAGCGAGTGACACGCTGAATCTGGTGACAAGGGACAGTAGCTAGTGACGCGCTGAATCCGGTGACAGTAGCGAGTGACGCGCTGAATCCGGTGACAGTAGCGAGTGACGCGCTGAATCTGGTGACGGGGGACAGTAGCGAGTGACGCGCTGAATCTGGTGACGGGGGACAGTAGCGAGTGACGCGCTGAATCTGGTGACGGGGGACAGTAGCGAGTGACGCGCTGAATCAGGTGACGGGGGACAGTAGCGAGGGACGCGCTGAATCTGGTGACGGGACAGTAGCGAGTGACGCGCTGAATCCGGTGACGGGGGACAGTAGCGAGTGACGCGCTGAATCTGGTGACGGGGGACAGTAGCGAGTGACGCGCTGAATCCGGTGACAGGGGACAGTAGCGAGTGACGCGCTGAATCCGGTGACGGGACAGTAGCGAGTGACGCGCTGAATCCGGTGACAGGGGACAGTAGCGAGTGACGCGCTGAATCCGGTGACAGGGGAAAGTAGCGAGTGACGCGCTGAATCCGGTGACAGGGGACAGTAGCGAGTGACGCGCTGAATCCGGTGACAGGGGACAGTAGCGAGGGACGCGCTGAATCCGGTGACGGGGGACAGTAGCGAGGGACGCGCTGAATCCGGTGACGGGACAGTAGCGAGTGACGCGCTGTAAAGTAGAAATCTTGTCCTTTCATTCTTGAGTAGGGGTGTAAATTGGGGCGAGCTTGTAGCGGCCCCGGAGAAATCCTTTGCCCAGGGGCCCATGATGCTTCGATGATGGCGGCCCTCTGCCGAGCGTTCCTTCTCTCTCTCCTGTCGCTCTGCGTCGTCTTGTGTTTTCCGCGATGTTGGTGACTTTCCTCGCCGGCTCTCTTCCTCCTGGAATCACGGAGGCAGGTCACGTAGAGTCTGGATTTTCGAGGCTTTTTGGCGAGCCTTGCTAACTTTTTTTTCTCTTTAAATAACGTGGCGCATAAACATGCAATTACTACTCCCAGCAGATTATTTTCTGATGTGTGGATTATAGGGGGGGGGGGGAGTGACGGCATGACTGGTTATTTTCTCCTGAATGGGGGACGGTTTCCCTGACGGAGTCTCAGTGTTTTTGGCTTTTTTTCTTTTTCCTATGAATGGAATCCTCCTCCAGCGTTTCCTTTTTGACCTGCCAGCTACCCACTCGGGTTTTTTATGTCTCGGACCTGTGCGCTCTCTCTGATTGGAACACAAAGGCGGTGTGAGCCGCCGCCGGGGTTCGGTTGCTGGTGTCTTTGTACTGTGTGAAATTCCTCGGGCCTAGCTTGCTGCAGTATATATGTAACAGAGATCCCAGTGTTTGCACTCGGCGAGGAATGCGCTGGGAATCCGTCCCAGCTGTTCTGTAATGGAGCCCCGGCCTGCTTTGGCAGCTGCTGCGTCTACCAGAGAGGAGCCGGGAAGGGCGCTCTCTGGACGTGGGGCTGAGGAGGTGGTCGGCCGGCGCGAGTCCTGCAGCTTGGCTATTGGCCGGCTGTCCCATAAACATGTTTGGGTTGTTTATAAGTCTGTCTATGGGACAGGGAAATTAAAAACGAATAATCTGATAACTCGTAGCATACTAAAAGTCCCCCCCCCCCCCATATAAGTCCTAGTGGTCCAGTTGCCCACCCTCAAAACCCACAGTGGTCCAGTTGTCCTCCCCTTTGGATCCTGAGGTGGGTCCAGTTGTCCTCCCCTTTGGATCCTGAGGTGGGGCCAGTGGTCCTCCCCTTTTGGATCCTGAGGTGGGGGGCCAGTGGTCCTCCCCTTTTGGATCCTGAGGTGGGGGGCCAGTTGCCCTCCCCTTTAGATCCTGAGGTGGGGGCCAGTGGTCGTCTAGTTTGGAACCTGAGGTGGGGGCCAGTGGTCGTCTAGTTTGGAACCTGAGGTGGGGGCCAGTGGTCGTCTAGTTTGGATCCTGAGGTGGGGGCCAGTGGTCCTCCTCTTTGGATCCTGAGGTGGGGGCCAGTGGTCCTCCCCTTTGGATCCTGAGGTGGGGGCCAGTTGCCCTCCCCTTAAAATCCTTCCAGCCGCACACCATGTCCCATAATCCTGTTTGCTCTGTTTTGGATGGTTTTATAAGTCTGTCTATATAGGATAGGGAAATATTTGCCTGACCTATAGAGAGCTGAGGTATTCAATACCATTGGAAAATTGTAAAACCATCCCTCCCTAATAGTCTGATAACTCAAAGCATATGAAAAGTCCCCCCTATAAGTCATAGTGGACCAAGTTGTTGTTTGATAACAAGGACACTTCCCATTGGTTCCTCCCGGCTGGGCTCCTCCTCTGGGCCTGGCCTCCTCTCAGGCTGGCCTCCTCCTCTGTGGGCCTGGCCTCCTCTCAGGCTGGCCTCCTCCTCTGTGGGCCTGGCCTCCTCTCAGGCTGGCCTCCTCCTCTGTGGGCCTGACCTCCTCCCAGGCTGGCCTCCTCCTCTGGGCCTGACCTCCTCCCAGGCTGGCCTCCTTCCTGGCTGGGCTCCTCCTCGGGGTCTGGCCGCCTCCTTCCTGGCTGGGCTCCTCCTCGGGGTCTGGCCGCCTCCATCCTGGCTGGGCTCCTCCTCGGGGTCTGGCCACCTCCATCCTGGCTGGGCTCCTCCTCGGGGTCTGGCCGCCTCCTTCCTGGCTGGGCTCCTCCTCGGGGTCTGGCCGCCTACTTCCTGGCTGGGCTCCTCCTCGGGGTCTGGCCGCCTCCTTCCTGGCTGGGCTCCTTCTTCTCTTCCTGGCTGGGCTCCTTCTTCTCTTCCTGGCTGGGCTCCTTCTTCTCTTCCTGGCTGGGCTCCTTCTTCTCTTCCTGGCTGGGCTCCTTCTCCTCTTCCTGGCTGGGCTCCTTCTTCTCTTCCTGGCTGGGCTCCTTCTCCTCTTCCTGGCTGGGCTCCTTCTCCTCTTCCTGGCTGGGCTCCTTCTCCTCTTCCTGGCTGGGCTCCTTCTCCTCTTCCTGGCTGGGCTCCTCCCTCCAGGGTCTGCGCTCTTATGGCTTTAAATGTATGTATTTTATTATCCATAGCATGAGCCTGTATGTGCTGTGCAGGCTCTTGCGTGCTCCAAAATTTACAGGTGAGAAATACCTGAACTGAAGTATGGACAGTATGAGTTGGTCACCTTGACATGTAAATGGTGGCGAAATAATAATGTTTATGATATTAATTTTATTTAAATTATGATAAATTATAAAATATTACATAACTTGTTATGATAGTTAACCATAATATTTAATAATGTAACATATAATACTCAAAATATATATATTTATTTTTTTATTTTTATTTATAATCCATTTAATTTGTTTTTATTTATAAATAAATCCTATTTTGTTACCTGAAGATTCTGTCAGTACTCTGTTCTGTTGGCACTGGATTTGTGGCAGGATCCAAGTGTGTGGATTGGCGTTGAACCGTTCTAGCTCAAAGCTTTTCCTTGTACCAGACGAGAATGAAGCAAATAACCTTGTTGCTCCCCTTGGGGGGGGGGGGGGGGGGGGGGTGGGGGGGGATTTGGTGCATATGGGGTATATACTGAATACGAGGAACGCTTCTTTGTCAACCTTTTTAATATTTCCTTATTACTTTCTTTGAAACAAAAATAAAAAAAATATATTTTTATATTGAGGGGGTGGAAGTGTTTGTAGCCTTCTAAATGATTTTTGCCTTTTCTGTGCGTTCAGATTTCTTCTCTCGCCGCGCTTTTGGTGACCTGTTGCCGGCCGCCTGCTAATTTATGTAAATGATACGAAGCCGGGCGACTCAAGCAGACTGCGCCGTCCTCCTTCCTCGTGCAGTAATTAAGATGAGGAAGCGTGAAGGGAAGGCGAGGTTGGAGCGTCGCTTGCGGTGTGTCGCTCCGCATCTTTCGGGGCTGAAATGGTAGACGGCTCTTGGGCGATTATTCCAGGGGGTGCGGGGAGGAGGGGGGGTTGAATTATCTGAAGGCAGACGCAGCAAAAATATCCAAATTTTGCGTTCGTCTGAGATTTTCCTCCACAGACGTTACCCCGCCGCCATGCAGGAAATGGCGCCCACCGCCCTGAAGCTTTATATTTAGTAAATGCTGCTGAATTTAATAATTTATTATATCTTCTTCTTTTTTTTTTTTTATATATAATTTATTTTATATCCTTTTTTTTTTCAAATGAGCGTCTTCCCTAGATTTTTAGAATATGAAGCCCTTCCCGCCCAACCAACATGAAGCCAGAAGTATTTACTGCAGGGACATTATTTAAAAAAAATTATAATCAAATCCCCTGCCGTAGGTCCATCGTCAATCAAACCTCCGGTCCCGACGTCTGCCAGCTTTCCGTTACTATGGGTACTAAGCCCCCTCACCACAGACCCCCCCACGACTACCAGCCAGGGTTGTGGGGAAGAGGCCCTTGTCTGCATCAAACATGGGGCAACATTGTAGTGCAAGAATTGAGGTGTGCCGGCTGAACAAAAAAAAATAACTGTCAGCAGGTAAGCCCGCTGACAGCTGATGACTCATTGGTTGTTAAGGATGCGGCCACCGGCTTCCTGGAACACTCAACGACCAGCTTACACTGGTGAAAACATTTTGGCGTTTTTTTTTTTTTTAGTTTCTAAAGCGGTGTTCAGCTTTCCAGTGTGGATGAATCCTTTTATTTGGTGGTGAAGAGTTTGACGTCCTTCTGGTCCTGATGCCCAATCACACCAACCTAGAAGTAACTTCAGAGCACGCCATTGTTCACTGGCTGCTGTGCCGTGATTCTGGGCCTCCTCCTCCTGCGGTGCGCGACCTCCTCCATAACTGTGACCTCTGTGAGAGGGAATAAATACCTGGAAGGGTCACAGCTTGGTACATATTTCCAATGCTGGGTCCTGTAAGTGTTTGTGCTCACTATCTGCACCAATGATGGAGCACTGAAGCCGGAGACAGCCAGGCATGCAGCATGTTCAGGCGTTGAGCAGGGAGGGACAGCCCATATCTGGAAGGACGCGCTGAGATCGGATTGCAGCCATTTGTCGGGGAATTTATTTTTATCTGCTGTTGACTCATAATCTATGGGTGAGCGCTGAGTCATGTGCAACGCCAACCGCACACAATGGGGTGACTCCGCGCGGCACGCAGGCCGACAATTACACCGCCGCTATATAAAGATCACAGGCCTGTCCTATGCGTCCCCTCTGTCCTCCCTATGCGTCCCCTCTGTCCTCCCTATGCGTCTATGCGTCCCCTCTGTCCTCCCTATGCGTCCCCTCTGTCCTCCCTATGCGTCCCCTCTGTCCTCCCTATGCGTCCCCTCTGTCCTCCCTATGCGTCCCCTCTGTCCTCCCTATGCGTCCCCTCTGTCCTCCCTATGCGTCCCCTCTGTCCTCCCTATGCGTCCCCTCTGTCCTCCCTATGCGTCCCCTCTGTCCTCCCTATGCGTCCCCTCTGTCCTCCCTATGCGTCCCCTCTGTCCTCCCTATGCGTCCCCCCTGTCCTCCCTATGCGTCCCCCTCGCCCGTCCTCCCTATGCGTCCCCCTCGCCCGTCCTCCCTATGCGCCCCCCTCGCCCGTCCTCCCTATGCGTCCCCCTCGCCCGTCCTCCCTATGCGTCCCCCTCGCCCGTCCTCCCTATGCGTCCCCCTCGCCCGTCCTCCCTATGCGTCCCCCTCGCCCGTCCTCCCTATGCGTCCCCCTCGCCCGTCCTCCCTATGCGTCCCCCTCGCCCGTCCTCCCTATGCGTCCCCTCGCCCGTCCTCCCTATGCGTCCCCTCGCCCGTCCTCCCTATGCGTCCCCTCGCCCGTCCTCCCTATGCGTCCCCTCGCCCGTCCTCCCTATGCGTCCCCTCGCCCGTCCTCCCTATGCGTCCCCTCGCCCGTCCTCCCTATGCGCCCCCTCGCCCGTCCTCCCTATGCGTCCCCTCGCCCGTCCTCCCTATGCGTCCCCTCGCCCGTCCTCCCTATGCGTCCCCTCGCCCGTCCTCCCTATGCGTCCCCTCGCCCGTCCTCCCTATGCGTCCCCTCGCCCGTCCTCCCTATGCGTCCCCTCGCCCGTCCTCCCTATGCGTCCCCTCGCCCGTCCTCCCTATGCGTCCCCTCGCCCGTCCTCCCTATGCGTCCCCTCGCCCGTCCTCCCTATGCGTCCCCTCGCCCGTCCTCCCTATGCGTCCCCTCGCCCGTCCTCCCTATGCGTCCCCTCGCCCGTCCTCCCTTTGCGTCCCCGTCCCCTCGCCCGTCCTCCCTTTGCGTCCCCGTCCCCTCGCCCGTCCTCCCTTTGCGTCCCCGTCCCCTCGCCCGTCCATCCATCCATTCGTCCTCCATATCCCTCTATCTGTCCTCCATCCAAGGCTGTGCTCCATAGACAGTCAGAGGTCTCTACAATGTTTCCTTATTTTATTCTTTTACGTTTCCTGCTGAATACAATGTATCGGGAGTGGAGGGAAGGTTTCATATATGGGGGGGGAGGGGGGATTTTCATTTAAATTGACCTCCTCAATGGGCGACACGACAGACGTCAAGACGGGTGACCGATATTGGATAAAATAAAAAAATCGTAACAATTTTTGAAATAAAAATCGATAATCATCCTGATGACCTCCTAGAAAGGACATTGGTCTCCCCCGTCTACATCCCACCCCCTCCCCCACCAGACTAAACCAATTGTCTGAATTCTGCACTTTCCACAGAGAATGTAAGTTTGTGCAAAATGACAATCTTCAGCATATGGAGTCTGTGGGATGTAAAAATGGGACCAGCGCGTTTCGCAGTTAAACGCTTCCTCAGGAGTCCTCGGGGGGAATTGGTACATAAGTAGGAATGTCCCCCCCCCCCCCCCCATGGCTTACTAGTACAAGATTCTGCGTTTTGTGGATGCGGGTTCCATCCTTGTCATTGGACAAACCGATCTTTTCTTGATTTTGGTTTCGCCGCCATTAATGAGATGACTCCACTTTTTGCTTCCCCCATCTTTTTAATCTTGGTGCGTCGCCTCTGCTCTACGGACCGTACGCGGCATCCTCTAACCTTTTCACCTTCTTATGTTCTACTCCTGAGGAAACGCTCAACTGAAACGCGTTGGGATCATTGTTCCAGCTTGGACTATCCTTCCCCTCACTGATCACCAATGTAAGGGACATTCTTCTCACTGATCACCAATGTAAGGGACATTCTTCCCACTGATCACCAATGTAAGGGACATTCTTCCCACTGATCACCAATGTAAGGAACATTCTTCTCACTGATCACCAATGTAAGGGACATTCTTCCCACTGATCACCAATGTAAGGGACATTCTTCCCACTGATCACCAATGTAAGGAACATTCTTCTCACTGATCACCAATGTAAGGAACATTCTTCTCACTGATCACCAATGTAAGGAACATTCTTCTCACTGATCACCAATGTAAGGAACATTCTTCCCACTGATCACCAATGTAAGGGACATTCTTCCCACTGATCACCAATGTAAGGAACATTCTTCCCACTGATCACCAATGTAAGGGACATTCTTCTCACTGATCACCAATGTAAGGAACATTCTTCTCACTGATCACCAATGTAAGGAACATTCTTCCCACTGATCACCAATGTAAGGGACATTCTTCCCACTGATCACAAATGTAAGGAACATTCTTCTCACTGATCACCAATGTAAGGGACATTCTTCCCACTGATCACAAATGTAAGGAACATTCTTCTCACTGATCACCAATGTAAGGGACATTCTTCCCACTGATCACCAATGTAAGGAACATTCTTCTCACTGATCACCAATGTAAGGGACATTCTTCTCACTGATCACCAATGTAAGGGACATTCTTCTCACTGATCACCAATGTAAGGGACATTCTTCTCACTGATCACCAATGTAAGGAACATTCTTCTCACTGATCACCAATGTAAGGGACATTCTTCTCACTGATCACCAATGTAAGGGACATTCTTCTCACTGATCACCAATGTAAGGAACATTCTTCCCACTGATCACCAATGTAAGGGACATTCTTCCCACTGATCACCAATGTAAGGGACATTCTTCCCACTGATCACCAATGTAAGGGACATTCTTCTCACTGATCACCAATGTAAGGGACATTCTTCTCACTGATCACCAATGTAAGGGACATTCTTCTCACTGATCACCAATGTAAGGGACATTCTTCTCACTGATCACCAATGTAAGGGACATTCTTCTCACTGATCACCAATGTAAGGGACATTCTTCCCACTGATCACCAATGTAAGGGACATTCTTCTCACTGATCACCAATGTAAGGGACATTCTTCTCACTGATCACCAATGTAAGGGACATTCTTCTCACTGATCACCAATGTAAGGGACATTCTTCTCACTGATCACCAATGTAAGGGACATTCTTCTCACTGATCACCAATGTAAGGGACATTATGAAATCTCACACACAGGCCGGTCTCTTCTCATTGGCTCCAGCTACCGGCCCGCAGAGTACAGCATGGAGACGCTTTGGGGGAATTCCAGATAAGGAATTTTAATGCTGTCTGTGACATCACTAACGCGTTTCTTCACATCCTCTCCCCAAAAATAGAAAATAATTTGTCACACTACTAGAGAGATCCATGCGTGGAGAAGACCGCTCATTGGGTCAGAATTATCCAATGGCAATAGGATAATTGCTTTTCTCAATACATAAGCAAAACTTTCATATATTGCAGATCAACAACCCTTGGCTTTGGTGGCTGCATTAGTTTTCTTTTTTCTCATGGTAGATGAATGACGTGGGCTGCTGCAGTCCCGATGGCTCCCGAGATGCAATGGCCAATCACGATTCTTTTTTTATGATTAATTGTGCCGCTCTTATTGAAAAATCTCCATTGGTCACTGTGCCTCAAAAGTCCGACCTTTTCTTTACCTTTTTTTTTGGTGCCCCTTTTTTCTTGTTTTTTATCAATTGGGGGGGGGGGGGTTCATGATTTCCGCGTTCTGCACTGGGGGGGTCATGGTTTCCGCGTTCTGCACTGGGGGGGGTCATGATTTCCGCGTTCTGCACTGGGGGGGGGGTTTCCGGATTGTGACCTTGGCTTTAGAGCAGGGAATTCGCCCGGAGTGCCGTCGCCCCCGGGGAGGCAGAACTGTTTGGAATTTATATAAAAGGCAATCTATCCACCCCAGCCGTCTATAAATAGTCTGCAGACTGCGGCGGCGGCGGCGTTGGGCGATGCACAGAAATAGCCGATCTGATTTCAATGCTCGAAGATCCTCGGCGAGCCGCTCGCTTTTCCCTGTTGGCGGTGAATGCCGCGTGTGCGGTAATTCTCTCCTCCCGGTGAATCATTTCCTCTCGGACGCGGGAAGTGCGCTGAACTAAAACAAACGACAGATTAGGCCCTTGTCTGCGCTATGAATGAGGTGAAGTCACCACCAAGCTTCACACACACAGCCCTCCGCTCATTTTTGTCTCCCCTCCCCCCCTCCTCCTCGCACCGATCGGCGTACGTTTTTCTCACTGTTCTGACTTAGGAAGTTCGATGTGAAGAACAGTTGTCTGCTGTAGAATTGGACAATGGCGTCCTTTATTTCGGCGTTTCCTCCCCGGAGAAAGCGTAATCTTCAGCTGTCCTGACACGTTGGGAAGGGGGGGGGGGGTTGGGGGGTCAAAAATAGACGACCAAGAGAAAGTAAACGTGACAAGTGGACGGCGTGGAGAGTCCCAGGGGACACCTTTGGCTTATTGAAGTCAGTCTGACCTGAGCTGGCAGCTTATTGGAAATGCTGCTTGCCTGGCAGTGTCTGATTTTCACCCCCTTCAGTACCAGTCTGTATACACCTCCCTCAGTGCTGTGATGGTTTGACTGACAATTGCTCTGTCATGCAACACTGTACCTGATGGTAGAGCCCGAGGCCTCTCTTGCACCTCCGACTCGGGAACCCCTGACAGAACAGACAGGAGGCTCGGGAGTGTAGAGTAGCACAAGTGCCTGGCAGGAACACTGGTGCAGGAGCTGAGCTTCCGAAGATTCTTGCAGTGCAGGTGATGGCTGGCGCAGCAGACGGGCTAAAGACAGGAACAACTGGAAGCCGGACACAGCAGTCAGAGAGGGAGGCGTTCTGTAGATCAGAGCACAGACAGTCCAGGTCATACACTGGCGGGCGGATCAGGTACAGGTTCAGAAGCAGAGTCGTGATACAGGCGGGTCGGTAGCAGGCGGGCAGCAGGCAGACAAAGGAAGAGGCAGAAGCGTAGTCGGGAACAAGCCCGGGATCGAAGGCAGGGCTAGTCGGGAACAAGCCCGGGATCGAAGGCAGGGCTAGTCGGGAACAAGCCCGGGATCGAAGGCAGGGCTAGTCGGGAACAAGCCCGGGATCGAAGGCAGGGCTAGTCGGGAACAAGCCCGGGATCGAAGGCAGGGCTAGTCGGGAGCAAGCCCGGGATCGAAGGCAGGGCTAGTCGGGGACGAGCCCGGGATCAAAGGCAGGGCTAGTCGGGAACGAGCCCGGGATCAGAGGCAGGGCTAGTCGGGGACGAGCCCGGGATCAGAGGCAGGGCTAGTCGGGAACGAGCCCGGGATCAAAGGCAGGGCTAGTCGGGAGCGAGCCCGGGATCAAAGGCAGGGCTAGTCGGGAGCGAGCCCGGGATCAAAGGCAGGGCTAGTCGGGAGCGAGCCCGGGATCAAAGGCAGGGCTAGTCGGGAGCGAGCCCGGGATCAAAGGCAGGGCTAGTCGGGAGCGAGCCCGGGATCAAAGGCAGGGCTAGTCGGGAGCGAGCCCGGGATCAAAGGCAGGGCTAGTCGGGAGCGAGCCCGGGATCAAAGGCAGGGCTAGTCGGGAGCGAGCCCGGGACCAAAGGCAGGGCTAGTCGGGAGCAAGCCCGGGACCAAAGGCAGGGCTAGTCGGGAGCGAGCCCGGGACCAAAGGCAGGGCTAGTCGGGAACAAGCCCGTGATCAAAGGCAGGGCTAGTCGGGAACAAGCCAAAGTTAACAGGAACAGGTATGTAAAAACAAGCAGGGGGCCTCGGGAAGACCGGACAGCCAAGGACCTGGGCGTCGGTCTCCTTTGAAATACCGCATCTGGGGCCAAGCGTAGTCACGATGCGTCCCCCGTCCGTCTTTTGCACGTCTGCGCCAAACAGCTCTTCTTGCGGGAGGCCGGCTCCAAGGAAATGCATGGCACTAAACCTGGGGGGGCAGCATTCAAAGGCAGCCCCAGCAGTCAGAAGGGGACTCGATTCCGGCCATGTTTTGAGAATGTCTCTTGGGTAAAGTAGCTTGTCATTGGTGTTTTTGATTTAAAGCACTGCTGCAAGGTAAAGAAAATCCTAAAAACATGACCTGTTGGGCGCACTTGAGTGATGTTGGTAACCACTCTAGAGCAGCCTTTCTGAACCCTTGTTTTTTTTTTTGTTTTTTTGTCACAGCAGGACCCTTGAAAGTTTTTTTACGTCTCGGAACACTTGGAAAGTTTGGGAAAATTTTCCCTTTACAGTGGGAAGGATGCTCCCCTTACAGGAGTGTCCAGCATGACGCTGGCTCTGCCAAGCGGTGTTGTATTTGGAGTTATGAAGGCAACAATCAGATAAGGAGGTCAGCTTAAGGAAGCCCTAACCACCCCTGGAGGAACTCTCAGCTTCAACAGAATCCTGATTTGGGAATGGCTGCTCTAGAGGAACCCTTTGGCTTCCATGGAACCATGGTCGAGAACGGCTGCTCTAGAGGAACCCTTGTTGACCATGTCTGCTCTAGAGGAACTCTTTGGTTTCCATGGAACAATGGTTGAGAACAGCTGCTCTAGAGGAACCTTTAGTGACCATGTCTGCTCTAGAGGAGCCCTCAGCTTCCATTTATCCCTGGTTGACAATGGCTGCTCTAGAGGAACTCTTGGCTTCAGAGAAACCCTTGTTGTGAATGTAATGGCTACTCTAGAGAAACTCCTTGGCTTCCATGGAACCATAGTTAAGAATGGCTGCTCTAGAGGAACCCTTGGTGGCCGTGGCTGCTCTAGAGGAAACCCTCAGCTTCCAAGGAACCCTAGTACACAATGACTGCTCTAGAGGAGCTCTTGGCTTTTGAGGAACCCTGGTTGAGACTGTTATGTCTGCTCTAAAGGAATTTCTTGGCTTCCATGGAACCATAGTTGAGAATGGCTGCTCTAGAGGAACCCTCGGCGACGATGGCTGCTTTAGAGGAACTCTTGACTTCCTAGGAACCCTGGTTGAGAATGTAGAGGATCTCTAGAGGATCCCTTGGTGGGCCGTGGCTGCTCTAGAGGAACCCTCAACTTCCAGGAAACCCTTTGTGGCCGTGGCTGCTCTAGAGGAACCCTCAACTTCCAGGGAACCCTGGTTGACGGCCGCTCTAGAGCAGGGGTCTCCAAATTACAGCCCTCCAGTTGTTCAGGAACTACAATTCCCATCATTCCTAGTCATGTCTGTGAATGTCAGAGTTTTACAATGCCTCATGGGACGTGTAGTTCCGCAACAGTTGGCGGGCCGTAGTTTGGAGATCCTTGCTCTAGAGGAACTCTGTTTCCATGGAACCCTGGTTGAGAATGGGCTGCTCCAATGTCTACAGTTGCAGAGGTCAGTCACTTCTCTTTTTTTCTTAAAGTTCCTTGACTAGTAAGAATTTGGAAATACTTGTCTGACCAGTCTCATTTAAATGGGAGCCTCCACCTCACACAGCAAAGATGCCACCCCTTGAAAACTATGCTAGATCCAGTGCTGTGTGGCCTCCGAATGTCAATCTGCGCTATATGGGACTTGCGGCTGTCCTGACCGGGTCCCTTTTTTAATTCAGTTCTTCACCTTGGGCCAGAGCAAGAATTATGAATTGAAGTCCCGCCCCCGACCATTTCACAGGCCCAGGATAGGAGCTGCCCAAAAAAAAGGCAAATCCAAATTTTCTATTTTGATGTTCCACATCCTCGGTGTTTACCCGTTCTCTCATAAAAATAACCGCGCTCTGCGCTTTTTTTTATCTAGTCCCCCGCTCAGTGTTTTTCTTTCTGAGGGTTCGGCGGTGATGGTGAAAGGGAATATTCATGCGGAGCGTTTTGCTTAAAGAGAACAGAACAGCTTTGTCTCCCGCTCTCTCTTCCATCTCTGAAGGAACGCTTTACTCAGCAAGGAAAACACAAAAACAAACACACCCTTCCTCCATGGGAGAGGACTGCGGCAGGGAGAAGCCTGATCGGCGGATCGGAGAGAGGTTTCCTCGGCTTCGTTATGCACATTAATACAAATTTTTACCTGGGGTGCCCAAACTTTCCATCCCAACTGTATCTGCAAGATGTGCAAATAAAACGTAAGCATCGGTTTGCTGGTATTGACAATAACATTGCGGAAAAATGTTACTTCTACACAACCTTACAAATGTATGACAAAGGACTCCCAGAGCAAAGGGGATTACCGAAAAGACCGCTTAGCAGGAGCATGTTGCCTTGTAGCTGGCTTTGTCCAATTGAAACCACAGATGTGTTTTTTTTTCTCTTACCCTCCTGTAGACACTCGCTCTTCCCCCCCCCCCCCCCAACCCAAATACGAATGTTCATTCATAAGCCTCGAAGAATCTGCTTATCGGTTTTCAGACTTTATTGAATGCGCCGGCCTTGTTCAGTGACCGCGATGGAAATCCTTTCCCGTGGCTTTGTTGGACGGACGCTGTATAAGGTGATGAGCTCGTTGGGAACGCAGCACATGACCCCGGCCACTTGTAGGTAATATAATTAAAATAGATTATTGGAGCCGCGCCATAGATCTCGGCGCTGACCTCCTTATTTTGGAGCCGTGTTGCTGTCCAAGCCTCAGATCTGTACTGATCGTCTGAAAGAAGAACTGTCAGTATTGCCTCACGGGAAAGCCTACAGGTACACTTTCTAGCGGTCAGACTTCTGCCCCCCGCTGGTTTGTGGCATCCCCCCCCCCCCCTCACCCTTTCTGGGCTCATGATATCCTTTTCAGCCAGTGCTGTGATTTGGGTACTCCTGCCAGACAGCACAGCCAGCCGATCGCCCTCTACTGCACCAGCCGCACAGTTCCGTCAGAACACGTCCCCCCCCCCAGCTGTTGATTGGACAATGAAGGATCAGCATAAGGGATGGTCCTGATGGGTACTTTGAGAGGGGTGGAAATTTGACACCCAAGGTTTTTTTTTCAGCAGTTTTGGGTGTCATCCTGGG